>NC_058342.1:2537500-2545000 GCF_905475395.1 Chrysoperla carnea | reverse complement strand
TGAGAATAGGTTGAGGTCGTTTCGGCCCCAAGGCCTCTAATCATTCGCTTTACCGGATGAGACTCTTATATAATGAACGCCAGCTATCCTGAGGGAAACTTCGGAGGGAACCAGCTACTAGATGGTTCGATTAGTCTTTCGCCCCTATACCCAGTTCCGACGATCGATTTGCACGTCAGAATCGCTACGGACCTCCATCAGGGTTTCCCCTGACTTCATCCTGACCAGGCATAGTTCACCATCTTTCGGGTCCCAGCGTGTACGCTCTAGGTGCGCCTCTATTATAATAAAAATCCGAAAACTAAATTATAATAATATAAGACGCCCTAGGAGTGCGATATTTAATACATAATATAAATATATCCTCCTTTTATCATTTATATAAAAAAAAAAAAATATAAATAATATTTACTTTCATTGTGCCTTTGGGTTTCATAAAAATTTTTATAAATATTTCGATGAAAAAATATTTTATTCCCAATGACTTGCGTACATGCTAGACTCCTTGGTCCGTGTTTCAAGACGGGTCCTGAAAGTACCCAAAGCTATATCGTCGCTGACAGATAAATTTTTAATAAAAAAAAAATGAGCCAGTTCATTATCATACACCTACTGACAGTTAAATAGTATCATATAACGGCATAAAATCCGTATATATAATATGTTTTAATAAAAAAAAACCTATTTATACTCGTGGTGGATCTGAACGCGTTAATAACGCGGCTCAATATCAATTTATAATTAATACCATCAAACAATTAATCAAGAAACATAGGCGTTTAACATACACAAAATATTATCCAAAAAAAATAATATTGTACATTAATCAACGCACCAATGCCTATAGATTAATATTTAATGGGTCGCAACGTCCTACAAGATGAGAAGTGCATACCTCGTTATCATACAATTAACAATATACAGCAGTGCATATATTTTTACTAAAAATACAAAATTCCTAATAAAAATTTTTTGTCACATGCTAGTACAAATTGGTTGATTAACGATAAAAAGTAAATGAATCTCATCTTTCGACCTTTCGGGTTTCTCAGGTTTACCCCTGAACGGTTTTACGTACTCTTTAACTCTCTCTTCAAAGTTCTTTTCAACTTTCCCTCACGGTACTTGTTCGCTATCGGTCTCGTGGTAATATTTAGCCTTAGATGGAGTTTACCACCCACTTAGAGCTGCACTCTCAAGCAACCCGACTCTAAGGAAAGATTCACCTATCATCCAATAATAATCACTACGGGCCTGGCACCCTCTATGGGTATATGGCCCCATTCAAGATGGACTTGGATGTATTATATAAACAATAGGTTTATATTGAATCTTCCTAAACACTACATTCCCCAAGTGTCTGTTTATCAGTCACGGGGTTCAGTGCTGGGCTTATCCCTGTTCGCTCGCCGCTACTAAGGGAATCCTAGTTAGTTTCTTTTCCTCCGCTTAATAATATGCTTAAATTCAGCGGGTAATCTCACCTACTCTGAGGTCGTAAAAGTTTTTAAAGAAGTATTAAAACAAAAATTTTTTTTTGTATATATTATGTTTTTGTTATATTTATAAGTAAACAATTTTCTTAATTATTCATACTCAAATTTTTTTATAATATTATTATATAATATTATTTTTATATTTATCTAAAGAGAAGAAAATAAAAAATAAATAATTATATATATATTAATTTTTTTCGAGTATATTGAAAATTTTATTACAAATAAAATATTCCATAACAAAATATTAATATATAATATTTTTGTTTTTCTTCTTTATTTAATATTTTAAATATATTATTAAATATCATTTATTATTAATATTATTATTATTAACATAAAGTTTTAATAATATTATATATAAATTGATAAAAAATAATATTGATATATTAATTTAAAAATGTCGACAAATAATAAAAAATATATAAATTTTAAATGCTATTAAAAACATTTTATATTTATTTTTTTCTTATATTTGGCGTAAAACATTCATATATAAATAATTTTACATTTCTTTTATAAAAATTTTATTTATCAATTTATAATTAAATATGAAAAAAATAAATTTTCTTTTTTAATTATTGATAAATTTCTTTTTCATAAAAAAAATTTTATGTAAAATAATCTTTTATTATATTATAATATAATGTATACGACCCTCAGCCAGATATGGTCCGGGAACAGTATCCAAGGACCGCAATGTGCGTTCGAAATGTCAATGTTCATGTGTCCTGCAGTTCACAATTTGACGCGCAATTAGCTGCGTTCTTCATCGACCCACGAGCCAAGTGATCCACCGTCCAGGGTAATCTTTTTAAATTTTAAATGTAAGTATTATTATTAATAATAATCTTTATTTTTAATATAAAAAATAAAATTATTAATTTATATATATCTTTATAAATTCTTTTAAAATAAAAAAATTTTTCTAGAATATAAATTATATATTTTATTTTAAATATATATATATATATATATATATATATAAAAATTAAAGACATTATGGTATTAATAAATATATACATAACATTTTTGATATTTTTGTTAGTGCTAGCTAGATTTAATAATTAATATTTGGTATATTTTATAGAAATGTATTTATTTATTTTTTTTTTTTATAAATTATTTTCTACATAAAAATATATATAATATTAATATGGTACAAAACAAATGGGTTTGTTTTTTAACATAATAATTTTTAATAAAAAAAAAGAAATATCAAGACAAAATATAAAGAAATTTAAATTTAAAATAAATTTTATCCTTTAAAAAAATTTTATCTTGTGTTTTCTTTATTTTTTATTATATAACATAGAAAAATAAAAATATAGATTATATCAATTATAATCTTATTTTATTTTTCTTAATAGAGATTATATACATATAAACAAATAATTTCAATATATTCTATTTTTAATTTCACTTTTTTTATAAGAGAAATTATTTATAGATTTTATTAATAATTATTGTTTAATAATAATATTGAATATAAAAATATTTTATATATGTAACAAAAAATATTATTAATATTTATATAATATTCTCTATATTATATGTATAGATATATTATGTGTATAAAAAAAGTTTGGCGTATTACTTTAATATGCGCTATCATAACCAAAATAAATCTCTTTTAACACATAATTACTATTATATATTTTGAGAAAATTACATATTAATATGTTATTTTGTTAAAAAAAATATTTCTTATCAATAATATTTTTATTTTTTGGAATATTTAAAAACAATACAAAAAATATAAATAAATATATATTTTATATATATCGTTAATGATCCTTCCGCAGGTTCACCTACGGAAACCTTGTTACGACTTTTACTTCCTCTAAATGATCAAGTTTGGTCATCTTCCCAGCAACATCGGCAATATCAGAAATATTGCCGCGTACCAGTCCGAAGACCTCACTAAATCATTCAATCGGTAGTAGCGACGGGCGGTGTGTACAAAGGGCAGGGACGTAATCAACGCGAGCTTATGACTCGCGCTTACTGGGAATTCCTCGTTCATGGGGAACAATTGCAAGCCCCAATCCCTAGCACGAAGGAGGTTCAGCGGGTTACCCGGACCTTTCGGCCTGGGAGAGAACACGCTGATTCCTTCAGTGTAGCGCGCGTGCGGCCCAGAACATCTAAGGGCATCACAGACCTGTTATTGCTCAATCTCGTGCGGCTAGAATGCCGCCTGTCCCTCTAAGAAGAATTATTTGTACGCCGGCAGTAAAAACCACATCAAAAAACTGCACATACCCATACACCCATAACATATGCATAACACACATAAAGCACAATATATACAAAATATAATCTTGATCGTTTAAAATCTCAAAAATATATGCATATATATAAATACAATATATGAGCGCGCACACACATGAAAATAGGAATGATATAGGAAATTAAACAGTTGATGGGCCTTGAGATGCCGGTAAAGTACGTCTATTTAGCAGGCTAGAGTCTCGTTCGTTATCGGAATTAACCAGACAAATCGCTCCACCAACTAAGAACGGCCATGCACCACCACCCACCGAATCAAGAAAGAGCTCTCAATCTGTCAATCCTTCCGGTGTCCGGGCCTGGTGAGGTTTCCCGTGTTGAGTCAAATTAAGCCGCAGGCTCCACTCCTGGTGGTGCCCTTCCGTCAATTCCTTTAAGTTTCAGCTTTGCAACCATACTTCCCCCGGAACCCAAAAGCTTTGGTTTCCCGGAAGCTGCCCGCCGAGTCATCGGAGGAACTTCGGCGGATCGCTAGCTGGCATCGTTTATGGTTAGAACTAGGGCGGTATCTGATCGCCTTCGAACCTCTAACTTTCGTTCTTGATCAATCAAAACATTTTTGGCAAATGCTTTCGCTTCTGTCCGTCTTGCGACGATCCAAGAATTTCACCTCTAACGTCGCAATACGAATGCCCCCATCTGTCCGTATTAATCATTATCTCGGATATTCCGAAAACCAACAAAATAGAACCGAGATCCTATTCCATTATTCCATGCACACAATATTCAGGCAAAATTTTAGCCTGCCTTAAGCACTCTAATTTGTTCAAAGTAAACGTACCGGCCCATCTCGACACTCAATTAAGAGCACCGCAACGGGATTGCAATTGGGGGCTGTCACCGCTCTTAACGGTTAAACACTTACGATAAATTACATAATAAAAATATTTATATAGAAAATGCATTAAATAAATAATAACATTAAAATATAATATTTTATATATAATCTATACCACCCACCGGTAGGACGTCCCACATAACATGCTAGTTAAACAATACGCGAGCATTGAACCAACAGTGTAGGACACAGATTCGACTACGAGCTTTTTAACCGCAACAACTTTAATATACGCTATTGGAGCTGGAATTACCGCGGCTGCTGGCACCAGACTTGCCCTCCAATGGATCCTCGTTAAAGGATTTAAAGTGTACTCATTCCGATTACGGGGCCTCGGATGAGTCCCGTATCGTTATTTTTCGTCACTACCTCCCCGTGCCGGGAGTGGGTAATTTGCGCGCCTGCTGCCTTCCTTGGATGTGGTAGCCGTTTCTCAGGCTCCCTCTCCGGAATCGAACCCTGATTCCCCGTTACCCGTTACAACCATGGTAGGCGCAGAACCTACCATCGACAGTTGATAAGGCAGACATTTGAAAGATGCGTCGCCGGTACGCTGACCGTGCGATCAGCTTAAAGTTATTCAGAGTCACCAAATTCGAAACGATGCAAATTGAAAATTTACATCGATTGGTTTTGATCTAATAAAAGCATTCCTTCCATCTCTGGTCGGAACTCTGTTTGCATGTATTAGCTCTAGAATTACCACAGTTATCCAAGTAAATGTGGGTACGATCTAAGGAACCATAACTGATATAATGAGCCTTTCGCGGTTTCACCTTAATTTGGCTTGTACTGAGACATGCATGGCTTAATCTTTGAGACAAGCATATGACTACTGGCAGGATCAACCAGGGAACTATTTGTATTTATAATATTAAATATATAATAAATATATATGATATTTTTTTTTTTGTTTTCTTATTATAAGAAAAAAAATTTTCATATAATAATTATTAATATATAATAATATTATTATTACAATTTCATTTTAAATATCAGATGGTCTCACCCATTACTGATATAAATTTTTTTTTTTTTTTTTTAATATCTCTATTGTTTTAAAATTAATAGAAAAAACATATGAGATATATATATTATTATTAATTTTTTCTTTTTTTTTTTCAAATATATATTTATTATGTCATTTATATAATTTTTTTGCTTTTACAAAAAGAAATATATAATAAATGTTATTCATAATAAATATTATTGAATAAAAAATAAAAAAAATAAAATAATTATAATTTTTTGTCAGACCATCACCAAATGGGTCTTAAAATATTTCAAACATTTTCTCATACTCGTCGCTAGATTGAAAGCGTCATTTATTTTTTAATTTTATTTAAAAAGTTAATTTTAAATAAAAAACGTTATAATAACACTTAATATTCTCGCTTGGTATGAGGTGAGTCAATGTAATATTATTTATAAATAATAATTTTTATATAAATTTTGTGTGCTCATATCAGAGTGTAAAGTTTAAAACTTATAACCCATGAACTTGCTTTGACCAAAAAAAAATACATAAATTTATATGTTATTCTATTTTATAATCAATAATTTAATAAAAATAAAAATATTATTGATATAAATAGATATACATATAGAGGTTTTTCTTACAAAAAATAATAATACAATATTTAATATCAAAATAATCCAAACTGATTACCATCCAGACTATTATCAATATATATAAGATTGTATTATTATTTATTTCAATACATATTTATTAAAACTGAGATAAAAATTTCATATAATAATAAATATGCATACATGTGTAAAAAAAAATTTTTAATATATATACAAAATAAACCAAACTGATTATCATCCAGTATATTTTGAATATATATAATTTTGTATATATTATGTGTATAGAAAAAGTTTGGCGTGTTACTTTAATATGCTATCATAACCAAAATATATTTCTTATAACACATAATTACTATTATATATTTTTATACACTTACACCATCCATTATATATCTCAAAGACATTAAACTCGTTGCTTCAAACTCAAATTATTATTACTGACATACATTTCTATTATATATATATATTAAAGACATAAAACCCGTTGCTTTAAACTCAAATTATTATTACTGACATACATTTCTATTATATATATATATTAAAGACATAAAACCCGTTGCTTTAAACTCAAATTATTATTACTGACATACATTTCTATTATATATATTAAAGACATAAAACCCGTTGCTTTAAACTCAAATTATTATTACTGACATACATTTCTATTATATATATTAAAGACATAAAACCCGTTGCTTTAAACTCAAATTATTATTACTGACATACATTTCTATTATATATATATATTAAAGACATAAAACCCGTTGCTTTAAACTCAAATTATTATTACTGACATACATTTCTATTATATATATTAAAGACATAAAACCCGTTGCTTTAAACTCAAATTATTATTACTGACATATACTATACTATATATATATATATATATATATATCTCAAAGACATTAAACTATTTTAATATCTAAAAATAAAATTTTATATATAAAAATAAAATTTTATATCTAAAAATTAAAATTTAAATACATTTATATAGCTTATATAGCTAAAATACATTTTATTCACAATTTCAAACTCATATTATCATTTTACTACCGATAACCATACTCTATACAACATATGACACATATACAATATATTCAATTTATTATAAATAAAACTATTAAAAATCACAATAAATATATGTATAAAATCTATTAAGATACTCTATTCGTATGGTACAGTAATAATATGTGTCATTATATACATATAAATTATAAGTCATAACTTGTGATATTAATAGTACACCATCATATATAGTACTTAAAGAGAAAGAATTCCTTG
>NC_058342.1:2530000-2532500 GCF_905475395.1 Chrysoperla carnea | reverse complement strand
ACTCGTGGTGGATCTGAACGCGTTAATAACGCGGCTCAATATCAATTTATAATTAATACCATCAAACAATTAATCAAGAAACATAGGCGTTTAACATACACAAAATATTATCCAAAAAAAATAATATTGTACATTAATCAACGCACCAATGCCTATAGATTAATATTTAATGGGTCGCAACGTCCTACAAGATGAGAAGTGCATACCTCGTTATCATACAATTAACAATATACAGCAGTGCATATATTTTTACTAAAAATACAAAATTCCTAATAAAAATTTTTTGTCACATGCTAGTACAAATTGGTTGATTAACGATAAAAAGTAAATGAATCTCATCTTTCGACCTTTCGGGTTTCTCAGGTTTACCCCTGAACGGTTTTACGTACTCTTTAACTCTCTCTTCAAAGTTCTTTTCAACTTTCCCTCACGGTACTTGTTCGCTATCGGTCTCGTGGTAATATTTAGCCTTAGATGGAGTTTACCACCCACTTAGAGCTGCACTCTCAAGCAACCCGACTCTAAGGAAAGATTCACCTATCATCCAATAATAATCACTACGGGCCTGGCACCCTCTATGGGTATATGGCCCCATTCAAGATGGACTTGGATGTATTATATAAACAATAGGTTTATATTGAATCTTCCTAAACACTACATTCCCCAAGTGTCTGTTTATCAGCCACGGGGTTCAGTGCTGGGCTTATCCCTGTTCGCTCGCCGCTACTAAGGGAATCCTAGTTAGTTTCTTTTCCTCCGCTTAATAATATGCTTAAATTCAGCGGGTAATCTCAACTACTCTGAGGTCGTAAAAGTTTTTAAAGAAGTATTAAAACAAAAATTTTTTTTTGTATATATTATGTTTTTGTTATATTTATAAGTAAACAATTTTCTTAATTATTCATACTCAAATTTTTTTATAATATTATTATATAATATTATTTTTATATTTATCTAAAGAGAAGAAAATAAAAAATAAATAATTATATATATATTAATTTTTTTCGAGTATATTGAAAATTTTATTACAAATAAAATATTCCATAACAAAATATTAATATATAATATTTTTGTTTTTCTTCTTTATTTAATATTTTAAATATATTATTAAATATCATTTATTATTAATATTATTATTATTAACATAAAGTTTTAATAATATTATATATAAATGATAAAAAATAATATTGATATATTAATTTAAAAATGTCGACAAATAATAAAAAATATATAAATTTTAAATGCTATTAAAAACATTTTATATTTATTTTTTTCTTATATTTGGCGTAAAACATTCATATATAAATAATTTTACATTTCTTTTATAAAAATTTTATTTATCAATTTATAATTAAATATGAAAAAAATAAATTTTCTTTTTTAATTATTGATAAATTTCTTTTTCATAAAAAAAATTTTATGTAAAATAATCTTTTATTATATTATAATATAATGTATACGACCCTCAGCCAGATGTGGTCCGGGAACAGTATCCAAGGACCGCAATGTGCGTTCGAAATGTCAATGTTCATGTGTCCTGCAGTTCACAAGTTGACGCGCAATTAGCTGCGTTCTTCATCGACCCACGAGCCAAGTGATCCACCGTCCAGGGTAATCTTTTTAAATTTTAAATGTAAGTATTATTATTAATAATAATCTTTATTTTTAATATAAAAAATAAAATTATTAATTTATATATATCTTTATAAATTCTTTTAAAATAAAAAAATTTTTCTAGAATATAAATTATATATTTTATTTTAAATATATATATATATATATATATATATAAAAATTAAAGACATTATGGTATTAATAAATATATACATAACATTTTTGATATTTTTGTTAGTGCTAGCTAGATTTAATAATTAATATTTGGTATATTTTATAGAAATGTATTTATTTATTTTTTTTTTTTATAAATTATTTTCTACATAAAAATATATATAATATTAATATGGTACAAAACAAATGGGTTTGTTTTTTAACATAATAATTTTTAATAAAAAAAAAGAAATATCAAGACAAAATATAAAGAAATTTAAATTTAAAATAAATTTTATCCTTTAAAAAAATTTTATCTTGTGTTTTCTTTATTTTTTATTATATAACATAGAAAAATAAAAATATAGATTATATCAATTATAATCTTATTTTATTTTTCTTAATAGAGATTATATACATATAAACAAATAATTTCAATATATTCTATTTTTAATTTCACTTTTTTTATAAGAGAAATTATTTATAGATTTTATTAATAATTATTGTTTAATAATAATATTGAATATAAAAATATTTTATATATGTAACAAAAAATATTATTAATATTTATATAATATTCTCTATATTATATGTATAGATATATTATGTGTATAAAAAAAGTTTGGCGTATTACTTTAATATGCGCTATCATAACCAAAATAAATCTCTTTTAACACATAATTACTATTATATATTTTGAGAAAATTACATATTAATATGTTATTTTGTTAAA